>NC_056729.1:1735400896-1735413396 GCF_019279795.1 Protopterus annectens | reverse complement strand
TTACCGAGTCTGGCACTTGATGATACATAATGTGGGTTTGGTTACCAAGCCTGACAATTGATGATACATAATGTGGGTTTGGTTACCAAGCCTGACAATTGAGGATACATGATGTGGGTTTGATTACCAAGCCTGACACTTGATGATGCATGATGTGGGTTTAATTTCTAAGCCTGGCACTTGATGATATAATTGGAAGGAAGAGGAAAGGCTGATGTATTTTACTGTTTCTCTGCTCCACATCTCCCAGGAGAATGAGAGCTGCCAGAATGGTAATACTGAGGTATGAGATTTAAATTTATATGTAGATCAGGAAGATGCCCTGACACACATTCTCAGCTATAATGACTTTACACCATTGCATGTTGAGCAGGGAAATGGTTAGGGCATATAAACAAAAAAATCATGAAGCATGATGAAACATGATATTGTACTGGGTTGCCTCAATCTCATCTCAAGCAAGAGTTTCCATGTTGGGTCAGTTGGGGGGCAAGAGTTAGTCCTACTCTCATGGGGGATTGAGTGAATCCTGTTGTCTGAGGTTGAGGAAGGGCACCAGTAATAGCTGATGGTCTGTTCTACAGGGACAAAAAAAATAATAATAAAAAATATTTTTAAAAAAGGAGTCCTCCCCCATTTCACACATATATTGAATGATGCAGGTCACAGACCATTGTTTAACATAATAACATGATAATATTTTCAAATGTCCAACTTGAAGATAATAAAAAAGACTGATATACAACATAATGCACCACGTTTGTTTTTTTGTAATGGAGGTAACAAAGGGTATTACTCGTACCATTAATACAACATTACTATATTAACGGCTATGACAAAATTATAAATTTACAAATAACACATATTGTGGTATATAATACCCATGACCAGTTCAAATGATGAGACATCAACAGGCAGTCAAGTATAGCATTTCAAAAAAAAAAATCTGGTGGTGGTTTCTAAGCTATTTCTTAAGCTGTGAGGGAGACATAGCCCAAAGACTTAATTTGTTGCATCAAGGAATGAAGGTTAGCAGTATATCAGATGTTGATTATGTTATCTGAAGCCAAGTGGACAGTACCTTGATGTTAGCCAATTAAAATGGAAGACAAGTCATAGATTATGCTGTTGGTTATACAGATTCTACAGATGGAATATTACATAAAAAACAGGGTAAGAATAATAGCAATGAAAGAAAGCTGGATAATGTAAATAGCACAAGTAACAAAAAAACTGAGGGTAATGCTAGAAGTCTAAACCTCAAAATGCACACACTTGATGCACTCCTCGGTATGGAGAAAATCGATATATGTGCAGTAACAGAAGGTTTAAGGCTCTAGAGAGCACCTCAGCACTACCAGGCTACAACTCATACCATACATTTCGGCCACGGAACCTGGACTGAAATACAAAAGGTGGAGGCGTATCCATATTCATCAAGGATACCCACACATCCAGGTTAGTGGCACAGCATGATGCTTCAGACATCATCCACTAACATGCAACTAACAATGGGCAAAACTGCAATTGAAATTGTAGCTTGCTACAGATCACCCACCATGTCCCAGGACCCCCATTCCGCATTTCTGGAAACACTGGGAAACAAAGGTCCTACCAAACACCCTAATACTGGGTGATTTCAATTACCCAAACATTAACTGGGAGAACTATTCAAGTACTAACTCCCTTGCCCAACATTTTCTAGAATTTATAAAATCAAACGCCCTGGATCAACTGGTCAACACTCCCGCCAGAGATGATAACATATTGGACCTGGTCATCACCAACATGGGTGACCGGTGTTCCAGGTCAACCCCTTGCTGGTTAGATCTGACCATAAACGAATCACTTTGGATATCCACATTCTGCCCCCACCCCCGAACAAGGAAACCACTGTGAAAAACTTTTCAAAAGCAAACTTCACGTTACTTAAGACCGAGGTGGAAAGTTTCAAAGCCCCCATGCTAAAGGATAATGCTGCTCAAGCTGCAAAATCCTTTACTAATGCACTCTACGGGCACCTACAAGAATGCATGGATCATGCTATCTGAAGCAAAACCAGGACTCACTCCTCCAAGAAAAGGAAACCAGTCTGGTGGACCCCTGCCATAAACAAACTATACAATAGAAGGAGGAAACTAGAACAGAAAAGAGTAAAATCCCAAGAAGGGAAGACATACCTGATCAGTATCAGCAAGAAACTATGATCCCTCATAAAATCATTCAAGGTGAGCTTTGAAAGAAAAATTGCCAAAGACTCCAAAGATAACCACAAGGCATTCTTTAGCTACGTCAAGAATCTAAGTAGCAATGCTCAGATCTGCTCAGAGTTAGTGCATAATGGCACAAAATACACTGAACCGACCAATATCGCCAATGTCCTGGCAGACAGGTTCAGTGCAAACTTCACCCCCCTCTCACCCCCAAAAGGGCCCATAAACATACTAGAAGAATGTAGAGCCCCTGAAATCACAGACACTCAGGTTAAAACAGCCCTCTCCAAAGCCAAAAACACAGCATCAGTGGGAATGGACGGTATCTCAGGCTGCATCCTACATGAGCTCAAAGACGAACTAACCCCTCACCTAAACACACTGTTCAAACTCAGCCTCTCCACAGGCTACATACCCATAGAGTGATGCACAGCAATGGTTATTCCACTCCACAAAGGTGGAGCCACAACAGTCCCCGGAAACTATCACCCTATAAGCCTGACTAGCTTGGTCTGCAAGGCTATGGAGCACATCATCATGGAACTCATTAACAGAGACATTGGGAACCTCCAAACACTGGACCCTATCCAATTTGGCTTTGTTAAAGGGAGATCATGCCTCCTAAACCTGATGGACTTCTTTGAGACAGTTACCAAGGCTATAGACGAGGGATATTTGGTACACAGCCTACCTAGACCTCGCAAAGACCTTCAACACCATTCCCATTCTGGTATTATAGACAAGCTCACCAGCCTGAACATAAACCCCTATGTCACAAGATGGGTTGCCAATTGGCTCATGGACAGAACCCACATAGTGAGAGTTGAGGGAGCTAGGTCCGACTCTAAACTGGTTACAAGTGGTGTTCCCCAGGGCTCAGTCCTAGGACCCCTCCTGTTCGGCATATACTTCTCAGAGGTACAGGCAAGTACAGGAGGACTATGGCTGACCAAGTTCACAGACAACTACAAACTAGGGGCTATAATTGCCTCTCTGGCTGACACAGGCATACTCCAAAAAGGTCTCACTGAGAGGGATACCTGGTGTCAAAATCATGGTCTCAAGATAAATGCCAAAAAGTGCATAGTCATCCCCTCTGGAAAAAACAAAGTACCCACAAACTACCACATTGGTGGTAGTCCCCTAAATATGGAAGACGTAATAAGGGATCTGGGTACCCAAGTAGATAGTAATCTCTCCTTTGATAATCACATTGCCAAAGTGGTTAGAAAATCCTTCTATGTGGTCCCTAATCACAAAAGGGTTCACATCTAGATCAAAAGAGGTTATTGTGCCCCTCTACGCATCACTCATCAGATCATTCATAGCGTACAACGCCCCATTTGGGATGTACCTTAATAGACACCTGCAACAGCTGGAAAAAAACACAGAAATACCTCACCAAGAGGATCACTGGCCTCAAACAGATGCCCTATGCAGCTCCACTGAAGAAACTCCAGCTGTACTCAGTTGCATACCGCCTACTCAGAAGTGATCTCTGCCTGACGTACAAGGCCATGTCCAACCCAGAATTGACGGACATGCTCCACCTAAAGAAAATCATATCCCCTCGAGCCACACGCTCTAGGAATCTAAACCTCACCACAACAATATATAGGACATGCTGGAGGGATAGATTCCTGTCCCAGAGACTCCCCATGCTTTGGAACAAGATTCCAATCTACATTAGGCAGAGCTCTTCGCTAACACTCTTCAAGAGAAACCTTGACGAGTGGATGGGAAACAGAAAGTTTACCCCAGGGATCTCTTCATTGGCTCTGCTAGACAGAAGCACAGGGAACTAATCTAAGGGGGCGGCAAAAGCCAATACATTCTGGCTAGGCTTATAAATGCCTTCGGGCAGATAGCCTAGTACCTACCTATGACCCTATGACCCAATTCACAGAAATGTTAACTTTATCTATGGTTAATTTCCCTTACTCTCATTTCATCTGATTTTACCAGATCATTGAATTTCTTTTTATTTTATGCATTCATTTATGTGCTTCATGCATATTGCTGATATTTTCACTGTGATGTTTGTTCATTAACAAGGCATTACTGGAATATTGGAGTAAGAATAATCAATAAAATAACTTTGTTATATTATTTTTATTCTTTTAGGCATTTCACCCTGGGTCTCCACTGTAAGTGGGCTAGGCCCAGTAAGGCTAACGCTGTTAGTAAAATATAAATAAAAAAAAATAAATACAACAAAATAAAATAACATATTGGAGTTATTAGTTAAACCACTCTTCATAAATCCAAGTAACTGTAATTTAATTAGTAAGAGAACTGTTTGTGTAGTTCTGAATGCAAGACTGGAAATATGCAGTGTTGTTCTTCTGAGGCCTAACGGCAATGATATAAAATTTAGGAAAAAAATATCCACCAAGGATGCCATATAATCTGACTAGGATGATTGCAGCCAACAAAATAGTGCTGTATCTTTCATTTTGGGCTACATTAAACAAAAAGTAAGATGCAAGAGAAAAGAAATATATCAGAATAGTTACTGTTATACACTTTGCTTCGCTGTAGTTTTTTGGCAAGTCTTTTCCCATGTATGAGAACACAAAACAAATTATACTAAGGAAACCAGTGAAAGCATCTTGTGTTATTAAAGCAAGGGACTGATTTGTGCCACATTTTAAAATAATGGCTTCTTTAAAAGTGTAGTCAAGCACAGGCTTAAAAGTACCTTTCGTGAGCCAGAAAGAAGAAATCGTCATTTGTGTTGCTGTACCAACTGCCAAGAACAAACTCTGACCGTGCTGTTTAACCCAGTAGTCAAATGACTTTGGCAGGCTACTAGCCATTTTGAATATACAAACTATGAGAAATGATCGAAGTACAAGGCATGACATGAAGGCAGTAAAGCTTATGGGAAACATTAGTTGCCTCACCACGCAGGCTGTTTCATTTGGTTTTCCAATGAATGAAAAGACACTGCAGTAACAGAATATTATAAAAGTGAGCATCAGCAGACATGCTTTTCCTCCTGCAGCTTTCACTACTGGGGTTTCCAGGTTCTTAAGGAAGACAAGCATTGTTAGTCCAGTCAGGAAAAGTCCAGCTGCTGATAATATCATTAACAGGACTGAGATCTCATTGTTCCATTCAAGGTACTCAAGGGTTCTGGGAAAGCAAACTTGACTTCCTTCAGGGGACCACATGTCTTTAAGGCAAGGCTGACATTCATAAGGATCTGTGAAGAAAAATGAATGCATTCAGTGCATTGTTATTAAATTAAATGTGCTTAAATTTAAACAGTTTTCAAAGCAGCAACAGTAGCATATGCATTGTAAAATGCATGCACACTGCTGCATGGACATTGTCAGCTGGAACACCATTTTATTTCTGCAGAAACAAGTAAAATCCACCTGTACAACAGTTCTGACTCTGTGCCTAGAATACTATTAGTGCTGTGTTATGCTGTGTAAGTGAACAGGAAAGTGGCAACAATATCAGCTCACCTAGCAGTAACATTCCTACTTGCACGAAAGATCGGAATTTGGCTGAAGAGGATAAAAAAGAATGAAATATGCAGCAGGCAAGAAAAAAACAGTATCTTAATGGCTTGTTGATAACATTTACTCCCCAAAGCTCTAGGGACTGAGATTCAATACTGATGCTTGTCGATGTAAAATGTTGTATGTTCTCCCTGCACCTGTATAATTTTTTAATGTACTGTGCTTTCCTCACAAGCCTCCAAAACATGCTTGTTGGTTGCCAGTTTTAAGCTATTTATATACATATATATATGTGTGTGTATGTATCTGTAGAGGTATAAATGCATCATATGTATTTATAGACATATAATGTGACAATGTGAGGTATTGCCATCTATGCCAGGGAGAATAGGGCAGTGCATGTGTAACATATGCCAGCATAATTAGCTAGAGTTTTATAAACCATTTGTGTCATTTGACTATCACACTGACTTGTACAGATGCTTGTGTTAAACAATGTTATTATACCTGACTAAATGTTTAAACAAAGAATTCTGGAAGGGAAAAATAGAGGTTTTTGAAATTGTTCTATAATTTTTCAAATACTGCAACAGAGCTCAGCAAAGCTCTGAGTGCGTATTTTACCAGAGTCAGGTTATCAAATGTGATGTCATTCTATGACCAGCACTGAGAGAATGGAAGTCACACAGCAGTTTGTTTTATTTTCTTTTCTTTGGAACCTGATATAAAAAATTTATGACAGTCAGTCAAGTTAATTAGTTGAGTTCACGTTCAGATAGTTGGAAGCTCATCACCTTGCCTTGTGGAACTAAACATCTCAGCATCCTATCTTGCCTTTCTGTATTAAGTTAGCTAGGGAGCAGTTATTCTTTAGGAAGCCAGGAAATACAGTGAGATTAGTTTAGTAGTATTTTTCTGCATTGGTTTGAATCTGTCTAACTGTGTTATTTTTATTTTTGTGATTGTAACTCTGATGTTTATTGTACTTTGATATTTAGTATTCTCATGTTTTCTACTTTATTATTGATTATTAAATATTTTTATACCTTTCTTTATGGCTGGACTTTTAGAAAATACTTTTAACATCTTGAGAGTACCTGTGCTTATTTAGTGATGCTTTGGCCACAATGAAAAGCATGGCTCCTTTGGTTACACGCTACTGTTTATGTTAGTATTGATTTTACTCAGTATAATTGGATACCCTTGTAAGAACATGACAGTGGTTGACTGGTGGAAGTGAGGTTACCTTATAGTCTGGGCAGAAGGGGTACAGCTAGTAAATCTGTACTAGTCTTTCCCAGGTGTTTGTGTGTGTGTGAAAATCAAATTGCAAGGCGTGGGTCTGTCAGCTAGTTGGAAGTGGGACAGAGTGCTCCAAAGTGAGTCTTGTTTGGGATCGGGAGAGATATAGAGTCCAGTTCCAGTGGAGCATGTTCCCTGTGTGCTCTTGGGGAAATTGTGCTTGATGCAGAGAGCTGCATCTTAAAATAATGTGTAAAGCCATTCTTGTTTTTAGTGACTGTCTCTCGCCACTGTCAGTGGTGAGGATTGAGGCTCCTTGATTACTGGCCCAGGGTAATGAGAGGCTGTCACATATTGGTGGCAGACTGATGGAATATTAATTGAACTTCAGTAGCTTGTGAACAGTTGTTACTAAAGGTGTGTGTACTCTCAACAGCCACAAGGTAAACATTCAGTGTTTCATTTTCATAGCAGCTTTATTTTTTTATTAGTTTAGTTTAGTTAGGGAAAACAGTCAAAGATGTCAGCAGAGGATTATGGTAAGCTGACAAAGAACGAGTTGGCCAAGGTGTTTGGAGCTAAAAGACTGCTGCATGCTAACTGGACTAGAGAGGAAATTATTTCAGTCTTAATTGCAACTGCAGAGCAGACTAGTGGCCAAGAGGACAACCAGTCTCGTTTTGGGGATGTGCAGTTTTGAGAATCAGGACAGTTCACCTTTTCCTGAGAGGACTTAAAAATCCATCTTGAGTTAAAGAGACTTGAACTGGATGCCAAACGTTTGGAGACCAAAGAGAAACTGCAACATTTGAGGACTGAAGAGAGACTGAGGCATTTGGAGATTGAAGAAAAAGACAAGACCGCAGCATTTGAAGATCAAAGAAAATAAGACTGCAGCATTTGGAAATCAGAGAAAATGTGAAACTGCAGCATTTTCAGGCTGAAGAAAAACAGAAGCAGCAACAAAATGAGAAGGTGATGTTGACTCTTCATCTGGGTCATCAAAGTAATGGGGAAGGGAATAACTGGACCCCCAGAAGCAATAATGGTCAGTAAATTTCTTCCACAATTTGCAGAATGGGATTATTTTGATAGTTTTAGTCATATATTTGAAAGAGTATGTAAACAGTATAATGTTGACCAAGAGCTCTGGGTACAATTCCTGACCCCCTTACTCCATGATAAAGCTTTAACTGCTGTTTCTAAATTGTCTGATACTGATTGTTTAAAGTATGATAGAGTAAAGCAATGTTTATTGAACTATTATAAGTTAACACCTAAAACTTGCAGAAAAAAGTTTTGTGAACATAGATGCAAGACAGATGAACGTGTATGTGATTATATTGCTGAGTTAGACAATTACTTTCATGGGTGGCCAAGTGTGTGTTAGGTTACCAGTTTTAAATGCTGGCAGGCTTTTTGGTGAGGGAACAAGCACTTAATACTTTGCCTGAGGACATGAGAATCTGGTTGGCAGACCAGGAGTGTAACTCTGCAGATGAGCTAGGGAGAAAAGGGATCTCTACTTAGCAAGCAGGACATCACTGCACAAGAAAGGGATACCCAGTGCTGCACATTGATATAAGGGAACCCATGGTGGGCAGCCTAAATCACCCTAACAGAGTGTACCAGTAACACAGGAAGCCACAAGTTCAGGTACATGGCCAGGATCAGGGTTTAGATGTTTTAAATGTAGCCAGAGGGGCCGTGTAGCATACAAATGTCCACTTAAGCAAGGTGGGGAACAAAAGGTGAGGGAGCCAGCAAGCAGGAATAACTTGCCAGTTTTAAGTTGTCTGGAGACAATATGGGTACCAAACTATCACCAGAGGTTGTATCCTATCTTAGTGGATGGAATACAGGCCACTTCTAAGAGAGACATCGCCTCAGACATAACCATCCAACACTTGCAGTGGTTAAAAAGGAGCAGTACTTGCTTGGGCAGTCCACTCCAATCAGAGTTTTAGGAGGGATCCCATTCCAAATACCTTTGGCCAGGGTTCACTTTAACTGGGAGGGTAGAAAAGGAAGCAAGCAGGTAACTGTGTTTGAGGATATTCCTGCAGATGTCTTGACAGGGAATGATTTTGATAATGCAGTACCTTGTGTGCATGCAGTTACATGCAGTCAGTCAAGCTTGGAGGCAGGCGTGTATGTCTGGTGGTCTGGGGGAAACCCAGACAGACCCCACACCTGAAGCTGGGGCTAGTGATGTGGCTATTTCAGGGAGGAAGATACCCTTTAGCAGTGAGCCTGAAAGTGAGCCACAGCTGTTGGCATGTATGATGTTCCCATGGACAGGGTGACTGCAAGGACAGAGGTGAGTGGTAGTACCCAGGCTGACAGTGAGGCACAGCTGCCGGTATGTACTGATGCTCCCATGGACAGGGTGACTCCAAGGACAGAGGTGAGTGGTAGTACCCAGGCTGACAGTGAGGCACTGCTGCAGGTATGTACTGATGTTCCCATGGACAGGGTGACTGCAAGGACAGAGGTGAGTGGTAGTACCCAGGCTGACAGTGAGGCACTGCTGTCAGAAGATACCTGCCACTGGGCAACAAGATCGGAGAGCTCCTCTATGTCTCTTTTCATGTTGTCCAGGGAGGTACATCTCAGGTCATTCACACCAACATGGACAATGACGGAGTCATATTTGTACTTGTTGTGCAGTGAACTGAGTGCATGCATTATGTGGTGGATCCTGGCAGCCAACAGGCAGCTGACAGTACCTTTCTCCTTGTTTAGCCTGGTGAGTGGAACATCAGTGTGCCTGACTATAGAGTCACCTATGACTAGAGTGCTGGGTACATTGTTATGCCTTATGGGCTGTGGTTGAGTGGCACACTGAGTTTGTGGGCTATGTTTTATTTGGGTTGTGTTGGGGGGGTGGGGGTTGCTTGCATTTCTGCTTTGGAGTTCTCTGTTGCTTGAGCAGATTTTTATTGAGAGCCTCTGCGAATGTAGGTGCGTGTTTTGTGTTTCTTTGTGTGCGCTTTGGTGGTGTAGGTTTTGAGGGACTATGTGATGAGTGTGGTGTGGTGCAAGTGTTTACCTTCTCCTCTTGACTGTCTAGTCTAGTCTTGGGTGAAGAGAGCTTTGCTTCCAGTTTGGCTAGATAAGTGCATCTCTCACAGGTTGTAGTGTTGGGTGGTAGGAGGAGAGGGTTGTCTGTGTACATGAGGCAATTGCTGCATTGCTCCAAGATGCCCAGATTCATCAGGTAGACAGGAGAAAACACTGGGAGCTGACCCTTAGATATGCCTGGATAGGTGCTTTTTTATTAAGTACTAAAAACTGTTTTCCTCTAGACAAGTGAAGAAAGCTGAGTCGCCAGCAAACTTTTTCATCCAGAATTGTTGACATCAGCTTTGGCACTGGTGAAGTAATGTTGATGTGTGGCCACAGCCTGGAGCCCTGGGAAATGCCACTAGTGACAAAAATCTAAAATGAAATGTGTCACCAACCCTGAATGAGTGATATCTTTGTGTTTGACAATTGGCTATCCAGTGAGATACACAGAGCTTTATATTTATTTGTGAGTTTTTTATAATGCCAGAGCAAGGAAAAATATTGAAGGCATTGTGTGTACAAACTTGCCTTTATCCAGTACCCCTACAACCTTCTCAGAGAAATCAATCAGGTTTGGGTCAAGGAATTCTAAGCTACTAATATACTTTCTTAGAAGTTCCATGATTATATATTCCATTATTTTACAAATGATACTAGTAAGGCTAATTAGTCTGTAGTTCTAAGCATTAGTGGCAGGGATTTCCTTGTGGATCGGTACCACAGCAGCAGTTTCAGCAGTCCGCCATGCCTTGGGCGCAGAGCCCATGGAGAAAATAACACAGAAATAGGTTCCTGAAGGGGTTATTAAGGCAGTGGTTCATATTTAGAAGCAGGAAACCTGGCAAGTTGTCCAGAACTGCTAATAGTCTATATTTGGAGAGGGCAACTTCTTCAGAGGTATTTATGTGGGAAACTGTGTGGAGTAGGATTTGTCCTAAGCTTGTTTACTAGTATATTTGTGATTTGATCAGGGAACCCTTGGACATCAGCTCAGCAGAGTGTTGAGTATTTTTGTAAGATTCTTAACATAGTTAAATGATGATGCTTTGTGCACCCCCCCCCCCCCCCCCCGGAAGCAATGGCAATATGTAATTCACATTTTGCCTTTCATGATTTTACTGTTTGCCTTACTTCTTTAATTACACTGCTATGGTCACTCTTATTGGGGGGTAGGTTTTTTTTTAGGCCTATCAGTCTTTTCTCTTGTACTAAAGTTCATTGATACCGAGGCTCCACCACAGGGGCTTGTTTTTAAACTTGGCATTGCATTTGTGGGATATGAGAACAGATCTGAAGCTGAGCACATAACAAAAATATTAGAGAATGGTGGTTTGATATAACTAGAGGTGAGGTAATAGTAGGTATGGAGAACACTGAGTAGATTGTACCTCTACTAAGGGAGGGTACTATATGTATAAAAAGCATTTACATTGACAAAATCCAGCAACTTGTGCATGCTTGTTGTTTGTTGTGTATGTTTGCAGTTTATGAATATGTAAATAAAATCATTCATAAGTACTGCGCTATGTTGAGCAGCTAAAACCCATAGTTTGGTTAGATAGGTATCATGGGCTATAGGGATCATGAAGCGGGTTCTTTTAGCAATCATGAGGCTGGTGGGTTTCCTAACAGATGCCAGAAAAGGCAGACGTTTAATGTCGTTATTTTGCCTGATTATTCACAATGTGATAGAATTGTGAATAATATGAATATTTTCCTTCTAGGACCTGATTTAGATGTGTGAAAAATATAGTGGGAAAACAAGAATAGAACGTTGTACTGTGTAGTATTTTCTTCTGATTCTGTACTGTTCTCTATACATATACATGACATTGTAAGTCATTTTTGTCTCACATTTATTTATTTATTGACCGGGAAAGCGGAGGCCCGGGAAGAAATGCTCCAGACACATGTCTTTAGAATGTGGGAGGAAACCGGAGTACCCAACGCGAATGCAGGGAGAACATGCAAACTCCACACTGAAGGCACCCCGACCGAGAATTGAACCAGAGAACCTCTTGCTGTGAGGCAACAGCATTAACCGCTGCACCACTGCGCCACCCAAATGTTCTGCTGTGCTGAAATATGTCAGTGTTTAACATTTTTGTATGAGCTATCTTATTGCTTTGTGTAACTTCTATAACTGTCATTGATTGTTCAATGCTGTGGAGATTTTCTCCCCATGTCTTCACTGGCCCAGTGGGATACTACCCAGAAAACAAATGTAAAATAAATAAAATAAATATTCTGGACCCTGAAATAAAAATATCTAGTCACATAGGTTCATAGGTTCATAGGTGCGTACTAGGCTAATGGCCCTTTACCCTTTACAAGCCTAGCCCATAGAAGTGCCCTGGCATCATGCCACCCAATGTTAATTCCCAGTGCCTCTATCAAGTAGAGCCACTGGAGGGATCCTCAGGGTGAACTTTCTATTTCCCATCCACTCATCAAGATTTCTCTTGAAGAGGGCCAGTGAAGTGTTCTGCTTGACATGTATGGG